>NW_020528318.1:0-24737 GCF_003368295.1 Carassius auratus | reverse complement strand
GTGTGTGTGTGTGTGTGTGTGTGTGTGTTTGGGAGTGCTTGATTTTCACAGTAATTGACTGCAGACTCACTTACTTCTCTTGATTCACATTTAAATGACATTTGAGCTGTGAGCTTAATCACAGTCAATCAAACACAACGATGAAGATCAAAAATGAGCACTTTAATAAGCTGGGAAGGAATGCACACATTTTTACACCATCATTCTCTCTCTCTTTCTGTTTCACTCTCCATTATCTCTCACCCTTTTATATATTGACCATGGTATTCATAATTTCCCTAATATACTAGTTACTGCAGTTATTGCTAAAAAAAATATTATTATTATTTAATAGTAACAATACAACACACAAGCAGTTTTTTTTTTATATCTATAATAGCTTTAATTTAGTTTTATTAATTTCAGTAATTCAGCTAAAACAAGCAATGTTTAATTTGTAGTTTCAGTATTAGTAATTTAGTTTTTTGCACTTTGTTGTTAGTTGCCTTTTTAATGTTTTCTTCTTTTTTTAAATGTAGCTTTACATTTACATTTCTTTTTGTTTTAATATTTTAGAATTCAAGCTAAAAAAAACTTACGTTTAGTCATTGTTACTGTAGTTTTGCTTTTTTAGTACTTTCAGAAATTAAAAAGAAACACATTATTAGTTTTTTTTTAATTTCGCTGTATCTTAATTTATATTTATTTTAGTTTTAGTAATTTCATTCAAACTAAAAGGAAATCACATTTAATGTTTAGTTAAATGTTAGTAATTTCATATGTTGTTGTCATTGTTGCTTTTTTATTATTTCTATGCGGCTTTGATTTTTTATTTATATTTTGAGGGATTTTATTAATACAAATTTTAAAAAGAAACCACTTAATTTTTTTACGTTTTCATTACGTATGTGCTTTTGCCATTGTTAGTTACTTTTTAATATTTCTATGTAGCTGCAATTACTGTTTATTTTTCTTCCCCAATTCCAGAGAAGTTGAGACGTTGTGTAAAATCAAGAATCTGTTATTTGTTCATTCTCTTTAACTTTCATTTAATTTACAAAAGTACAAAGAAACGATTTCCAAAGTTTTCACTGACCAATATAAATGTATTTTATAAATATGTGCAAATTTAGTTTTTGATATAGATGGCTGCAACACACTCCAAACAAATTTGGGACATAGTTACATTAAACACAGTCACATTAACGGTCCTCATTGTTTGGGAGTTGAGGACACTATTTGTTAAAGTTCTGCAAGCAAACATTTTGTCCAGTCTCGTCTGATACAAGACTTCAGAAGCTCAGCACTCTGTGATCGTCGTTGTCTGATTCTTCTTTCATCATATATTTTCGATAGAAGTCTAAAACATTCACTCTGTGTCTACGAAACCACGCTGTTGTAGCACATGCAGAATGAGAGCTGGCCTTGTCTTGATCTAATAACCATGGACTTCCCATGAAAGACATCATCTTGATGGGAGTATATGTCTCTGTATAATCCCAGTAAATGGCTCCATGTCAATGGTACCTTCAGTCACCCATGCTGTTTGCTCTGCTGCACTCATATACCATGACAAACATTTGCTTTTACTTCTGTCACTAATGAAAGTCTGGGTGGTCCCTTTGGTCTTTGGGACTGAGAAACTCGAAATCCATTTTTCCTGGAATCAAGTTGAAATGTGGACTCATCTGAGTACAGCACACATTTTCACACCATTTCTTTTTGACTAATCTGAGATGAGCTTCTGACCCGGAGAACCCAACAGCATCTCTGAATAGAATTCGATGTTTAGCTTTCTCCCCGAGTAACAGATTTCAGTTGCATTTCTTGATGCAGAAGAAGACTGTGGTAAATTCAGTGGTTTTCTGAAGTACTCCTGAGCCCATGAGGCTATATTTAACACAGCAGCTTCTTATACAATGCTATCTGAGGGCTCAAAGGTCAAGCACATTCAACTGAGGTTTCATACCTTGCCCTACATATACTGTGTTTTCTCTGGATTCCCTGAATCTTTTCACAATATTATGTATTCACAATATTTTGCATTCTTTGCAATTCTGCATTGCTGAATGTGATTTGTGATTTGTTTGACAACTTCTCTTATGAAATTTGCCACAAAGTGATGATTCATGATCATGTTTGCAAAGGCTGAGATGCTCCTCTTATTATACCCAAACATGATACCTTGACCTATTACCAATTCACCTGCTTACTGTGAACCGTTTCAAAAACCATAAACTATATTCTATAAACTTTTCACTTTTATTTTGCCTCTGTCCCCAACTTTTTTGGTATGTGTTGTAATGTGGAAATCTTTTTTTTTTTTTTTTTTTTTTTTTTGTCAATTAAATAAAAGTTAAAGAGAATGAACAAATCAAAGATTCTTGATTTTATTGCATTTACAAAATGTCACAACTTCACTGGATTTGGGGTTTTAGATTTATTCATTCTTTCCAAAAAAAAAGAATGTTTAATTTTTGCAAGGGTATCACAAGCAACAATATATCACAAAACAACACAAGTACTTTTCGCAGAAATAAATGTCAAGTATGATTTCAAAAGCATATCTTGGTGGGATGTTAGTGCATTTGCATATGGTGTTTGTAGACAAACACAGAGTTAGGATGGGTTTGGTGCTGCCCCACAAATCTATCTCTCTTTCTCTTTTTCTCTGTCTTCCTGCTTCTTTTCTGCCTGCCAGTGTCCGTTATGGATCAAGGTCAAAACTTCAACAGAGGTGATTCACGTTCTCTCTCCTGCTTTGTTCAGCTAAATCTCCCGGAGTTCTTGCCCTCCTTCCTTTTCAGACTTTGTTCTCTGTCTATTCCTCCCTCTCTCGCTCTCCCTTTCCGTATTGCTGACAAACTGAGCTGTTGCATTCTGGGAAATGTCACATCATCCAGCAGCGAGCTGCTCTTTGCCGACACACACACACACATCCGAGTACCTGCAGTCCTCCGTCACCCCTTTCCTCTCTTTTTCTCATCTGTCTCTTCCCCCGCAGTGCTTCCATTGCTGACTTTGTGTTTTTCTTTTGTTTGATATTGATGTTTTCTGATAGTGAGGATTAGGCCGTGTACAGTGTGTGTGTGTATGTGTGCGTGTGTGTCCCTGCGCTTCTGTGTTTCCATGCATCACTGCATGCAGTCCTCACACTCTTTTAATTAGCATTTTTTAATGAATGTGTTTCGCTTGTCAACAACGTGTCACTGACCTCTGAACCTTGACCTCTTGTCCTGGCTGTGTCTTCGATCACCTCGCAGGCATGTCCACTCACTACAGCAAGACCTGCATGTGGAGATGCTCAGTGTAATGTTTCTGTCCCCACCAAAACTCAAATGGATTACAAATGGGCAGCTGAGACTCATTTGAAAAACGTGCCTGTGGAGACATTTCTGAAAAATTATATTAGTTGCTTTATGCAGTTTCTGAAACACTTTCAAAGTGAAATGAGTTCAATTTTATCCAAAACAGATTGATACATATTTATTTCAGTTTTAGTTATTTTAGTATATCAGTTAATTTCCAACTAAACGAAAATGGGAATTTTTGCCTTTCCAATTAGGTTAAATTGCTGAAATTATGTTAAATAAGGTTTATATTTTTTAACAATTATAATAAACCCGGTGAGTCGTTTTAACAGTAAAACGTGTTTATATATATGTATATATATATTATTATTATTATTTATTTTATTTTTTTATTATTATTATTATTTATTTATTTTTTTTATGAACCAGAAATTTGAGAAAAAAAAATGTATACAAAAATGTTTAACAGTATTGTGCAAATACCTTTTTTAATTGATAAAAAGGAGAATATGTCTTTATTAATTGATAATCCGCACCAAAATCATAATTTGTGCAAGCATGAATAAAAGTTGATGGTGTTTTACTGACACAAGTGCTGGACACTGCGGTGAATTGTATGTATAGGTACGTTTTTTGCAAAAGCAAGAAGCACGTTTTTCCAATGAGCCTATGTTGCAAACGGGAGACACTACAGTCTCAACAAGTGCTCCGTTTGGGACAGGACTGATGTCAAACCTGTTAACCTCCCTTCAGAATGACAAAGCATACAGCCCTACATGATTACGTTCCTACCAAAGGACCCCTTAGTTGTTTGCCCACTCGATGTTTACTAACTTCCTGCTTCCTGTTTCACCAGCATACCACTGGGACACTTCTGATTGGCTGCCGAGCACACGCTTACCAGACATCGAGGAAGTCCCCACCTATGAGACGGGTGAAGTGGGTGTGGCCTTAGAATCTGACTATTACCTTGGCGGATTCGATATCGATAGCGACTACCCGCCTCCTCAGGAGGAGGAGTTTATGTCCCAGGACCAGCTGCCTCCGCCCCTTCCCACTGAGGAATACGACACCTCACCCGCCAATCAACCCGTTTCCAGGGAGAGCACTCTGAGCGGGGACCGCAAGCCCCGCCCACACTTTCACCCCAGCCAATACCTGCCTCCGCATCAGCTGCCACTCGGCTCTGCGGGGGAGGAGTTTAGCACTTTTACAAGCAGGGAGGAGCGTCTGTCCGTCAATGCCTCCTCTGCCTCCGACGTATCCTCTGTGCCCTGCGGGTTTGAAGACTCTGAGACGGGAGGAAGCTTGGATAGTTTGGAGGACACGCACATGCACCCACATACACAGCAGACTGAGGTCTGACACGCCACCTGCCAACTACAGACAAAGTTAGTGACGTCAACAGGACGTGTTTTCCCACATAAAAGACACTAAACTCTTCGTCTGTCTCAGTTGTAAGACAGATTCGGTCTGAAGACTAACTCTCAGTGCTGCCCTCTGCATGAGCAGCTCAAATATAAAAGCACAGGAAGTGGAACTGGAAGTGATGTCATGGTTGGGGACCAGACAATTAAAGCAACAAGAAGCGTCATATTGAACGGAGACCAATGATCTGTAGACATGTTTTCAGAAATCGCCTGGTGCATTTCATTGTTGCTTCCAGTTCCTGATTTGTTTGGTGCTGTGTTTGAAATCTGGATCTGTCCTAAAACCTAGTGAGCCGCCTACCTAGACGAGATTTTGCTGCCTTCTAAGATACAAATTGTAAGCTTAAATAATTTTTTTTAGAATTGCATAAAATAAAATCCTTTTTTAATTACATATTTTAGATTATTAATGCAAGGAATAAACTTACATCTACATAGAATAGAGAATGGCAATCAACAATAATGACATTAAACAAAATACTAAAAGTAATAGAAATAAAAATTATATACAAAGCTATTACATTTTATTTGTGATTACACTTTTTTTTTATTTATGCAGAAACAAAACTTAGAATTACATACAATGAAGTATGAAAACAATTATATACTAATAGTAATACCAAACCTACTGTAAGTAAATACAAAACAATACATTTGTTTTGTTTAACTTCAGTTTAGATATTTTTTATTTGAATTGTATAAAGTGAAATCCTTTGTACTTAGACTTTTTTATTTATGCATAAACAAAACTTAGAATTGCGTACAATAAACCTAAATTAAAATTAGAATTTTAAATACAGCATAAATAAAGTAGTAGCTCACATATACAACCCTGAATGCATTGTAAAAGAAAAAAAACCTTATCCAAGATGAAGAGATATACTCATTTAATTCAGAAAAATATTAATAAAAATAATGTAATTTAAAAATGACTTTTAGTTATGCAATATTTGTGTAAGTTCATACACACTCTACTGAAATCAAATGTGACTCAAGGCTCAAATTAAGCTAAAAATAAATCAATAAACCAGCCTAAGGGGGTCTTCAGGTCTTAGCTGGTTTAAACTGGTTCAACTGTTTTCCCAGCAAGCAGATGTTTAGCTAATGTTTCCCAAATGCCCAAACCCCTTCTAAAACCATCCAAAAAGTCCAGCTTGGCCAGGCTGGGAGACCAGCCAACCACCTTAGGCTGGTTTCAGCAGTTTTTTGTGTTCAGCGGGGGGGCGCTTTGCATCAAACTTGGCAGTTGAGTTGCTTTCTTTGTAAACCGTTCCAAATCGCTCACTTATAAGGGTCCATTTGAGTTCGGATGCCACCTTAGAAGGCAGCTCACTAGGTTTTGCAGCCGATCTTGTCTGTGTGCACAGGTGGACATATATATGAAACCGTTTTCTATAAACAGTCAAAAAGCACACAAGTTTTATGTATCTTCCCAATATTTTTTTTTTTTTTATAAATGCATTTACTTTTTTGCACTAAACTGATGGATATGTTCAGACTTACAGCGGCCCTGTCTAAAATAATCCTGTCATGTCACATTTAAGGCCCTGGACTGGTAGCAGCGTCGTCTTTTGTGTGAAGCATTAGTGGGTCCTGAATAGCACTATTTTTCAAGCTGATCGTTTTAGACGAGCGTTTTAAAGGAACGTGGGCAACTCTCTTCTGTAGCTTACGTCTCCTCTTATTTTTGTCTTGTGAAAACATCACGGTAACATATCAGAAAGCCATAAGCAGAAGAATATCATCAATAATGTTTGTGTTCGCAGGCACTTACAATGCAAGAATGACACATGCCTGTAGCACACAGTCCAAAAACCTCATCCGGTTCTCAAACGACCCAAACCAGAGAAAATAGTGGAACGAGAGAGCGAAAGCAATAACGGCAAGTCAGAAAGAAGGAAATGCCAAGTCCTGAAACGGAATACTGAATAAAAGATGCAGGGAAAGAAAATGTAAAGAAAGTGAAAATCAATAAAATATAAATCAAAATGAGAACGAGGGAGGAGAGAGAGAGACGGAGACGTGATACTGTGGACCAGCTTTGGATTGGAAAGGCGTATAGGCCTGAAGGGAACAGGACTGAGATGTTTGGCGTGAGCTGATTTCAGAGCTTGCACTGTCATTTTGAATGCCATTGGGCGGAGCGTTTTTTGTAAAAGCTGTAATTTTGACGGCAATTGTTGTACAGTGTATATACGTAAGTTGTTCAAATGCAGATTTTGTAGATATTGAACTGCAATCTTGGCAGGGTTTGTGCACCCAGCAGATGAAAAGGACAAACACGCAAACTCACGTACTTTCGCTGGCATTTTTAACAGATTTGCGCATCTTTTTTTGCAGCTGCTTTTTACCTTTTTTCAGAATATGTTTCTCCGCCCCTTTTTTTAAATTGTATTTTTGTTTCCATTTCACCGTGTTTATATTCTAGAAAAGGGAATTCCTCTACTCCTGATGGATTTGCGCAGGGGGTTTATTTTTATTCATTTGTTTGTATTGTTTTAATTTCGTCTTTGATTCGTTTTGTTTTGTTGACCGTGTAAAACAGTATTAAAACATGCTTGTTATACTGTACGTGTAAAAATGGTTTTCTTCACTCCTGGATTTTTGTTTAGTTTGTTTTGTTTGGTGTTTTTTTTAAATCAATGCTAAAATTAAAAAAGAATATTGATCAAACTGTACAGTATATGACTTTGAAGTTTGTGGGTAATTTATTTCAACGCAACATGAAATACTGTAAATGTCTCATCTTATCTTTTTAGTTCACATGCTGAGAAAAAATAGGTAACATTTTAAAGTAAGGTCTGATTAGTTAACATTAATTCATTGACTAACATTAAAATGCGTTAATATATTTTAACGCTAGTTAATAAAAATAGTTAGTTCACGTTAGCTCAGGTCCATTAAATAATATTAACATTTTATTCTTAGTTCACGTTAAGTAATGTAGTTAACTAATGTAAACAAATGGAACCTTACTGTAAAATGCTACCAAAAATATTCTTTAAAATTAACTATATAAACAGTAACACTTCACAATAAGGTCCCATTATTTAATGCGTTAAATAACAATTATTACAGTTGTTAAAGCGTTAATTACTTATTAACATTAGTTAATGAAAAATATTCATACTTAGTCAATTTCCATTAATATAATTAACAGATTCAACTTTGGATGGTAATATATTAGGACATTTTGTAATTAACAATACATTTTACATTTAAAATTTTAGCTTAAGATTTAAGCTTTAGAAATATTTTTCATTGTTAGTGTGTTAACTAACATTATTAATGTTATCAAATGTGAAGTGTATTAACAAATATGGCCTAGTGTGTCCAGTTTTAATGATCTAAACAAATTATATTTGATCAGATTAAATCCTGCCTCACATTATTTCCATCTGAATAATGTCTTTCTGCAGGTAAATGTTTCATGTCTTTACACCTAAAAGCATTGGAAATGTGATACGTTGTGTGATATTTTTGATGTTTTGACCCAAACACACATAAAAAAAAATAAAAAAAATTCTCGTTTTGAATATTAACACTCACCTGATAATCGCAATAACTCCACATAAGATGTTTACAATCAGTGTGTGTATAATAAAAGTTCAGGATCGATAGTAACTCGTCAGAGTCTTTCCAGAAGCGAGGAGATACGCAGTTTGGTATTTAATCAGTTGTGTGTAAGAGTGTGTGTAGTTCGAGTGTAATCAGGCTCTCACTTTGAGAGCTTCAGAGGCTCATTATCTTCTCCAGCACTGTGGCTTTTGGAGTGGACAGGGTGCTTCGATTTCTTGTCCTCAATCATTTTTTTGCCTTTGACTTTAAGGGCCTGTTCAGCTGAACTGATGTACATGTCCTCTTCGAGACCAGAAGGATTGCTGCTCTTTTAAACAGTGGCCCTCATTTCACGATGGGCTTCTAATGAGAAAATCTCCTGATTAAACTTGGAGGACGGCAGACATGGAACAGTGCAAAACTTCATGATGACCGCACTAGTTTGATGACACGAGATGTTCGGTTCGGTTTCAAAACTAGCAAGAGATTCTGTTTGTTTAGCATTGCTGGGTCATGAAGAAAGCAGAATTTGGAGAAGTCATGGAAATTAAATGATAGGGATAAATAGTTCATCGGATTTGCCCACAAGCATTACTGATGATCAATTAGTGAGTGGATAGTTCATGAAAGTGTACTCACCCTCAGGCCTCTGAAGATGTAGATGGGTTTGTTTCTTAAATCAGAACAGAACTGGAGATATGTAGAATTGCATCTCTTGTTCGGCAATGGATCCACTGCGGTGGATGGGTGCCGTCAGAATGAGAGTCCAAACAGCTGATAATCCATAATAGTGCTTCCACTGATGAAAAAGTCCAGTTCTCACATCACAATATGCACACATATTTGTGTAGAACTGTTTGGACTGTCTGTCTTGTATATGGTGCTGGCTTTGTGCATATTTCATGACTCTGACAGTGGTAATATTATGGATAAAGGACTGTTGCTGGAAGCAATAGTTTAAGTTTTTTTAGTTTAGTTTAAGCTTTTTTAATAGTTTAATGCAGCTTTTTGCTTCATAAGACATTAATTGATGGACTGGAGTGATGTGGATTATTGTGATGTTTTTATCAGCTGTTTGTACACTCAATCTGACGGCACCCATTCACTGCAGAGGATCCGTTGGTGAGCAAGTGATGTGATTTAACATATCTATTTTGATGAAGAAAATAAACTAATCTAACTTGAAATGGCCTGAGGCTGAGAAAATTTCAGTTCTGGGAAAACTATGTATTTATTTAGCAAAAGAATAAATATCCAATAAAAATAATAATCAGTTCTTATGATTAAGGTTAATTTTTATGATTATTTTATGTTGTTTTTGGGGGCTTTTTTAAAGTTTAAAACCAGTGTTGTTATCAAACCAAAACTATTATGCATGTTTTTCATTTATTAAAATAAACTTGAAATAAACTCTAAATATTAGCAGAAATACTTTCTTTGACAAATAATTGATACAGAAGTTGAAGATGAAGTAAAACCTCAAAACTAATAGAAATCCTAAATTATATATTTTTACATTAATTAAATAACATCTCTAAAACTGATAATTGTAATAAATACTACATTAGTAAATATTGCTAAAAATAAAGCCACTTGAAAGCTCAAGTACTGATAATATAGATTTTGTGAGGTTGTGTGTGTGTGTGTGTGTGTGTGTGTGAAAGAGAGAGAGAGATTGGTGAGAATTACCCTTTTAACTTTAAAGTATTGTCACACCGTAAGCACTTACATACTGCCAAGAGCGCAACATCTGGAAAGTACTGCATATTTGTATCATATTAGCATGCAAACATCTGATAAACACCTCAAGAGCCAATTCACGTACCATGTAAATCACGAATGCCATGAAAAACAGCTGCTGAATGTTGTTCTCGCGTCCAAACGAGAACTTTTTGGCAAAGTATTTCAGATGTGCAGGCTGAAAAGTTACAAGAATGCAAATCCAACATGTACACAGCGTGCTTTCAGGATGGATTCATCCTTTCTGCGTTTGCCAGAGAAGATATTTTCATTGAATTATCATAAACACCTAGAAATGGATGCTGGGCCCTTAGGGAACAACTGGTGAATGTAATATCGCTGCCTATTTACATGTTCACTGTTCCGTTACATGTAATGCATAATTTCTTTTCAGAAAAAAAAAGAAATCGCATCTTCTTCTCTGTCCGTCTGCTGTCTCGGTTTCTGGCCTTGGTTTTTACAATAACATCTGCATTTCCCACCATGCTGTCCATTTAGATTATTTGTCCTCACTGGAATGTATTTAAAAATGCACCAAGCGTAGTTGTAGTTTTAGCACTCGGCCGTATTATTCATTATCTCTTTTGAGATATTCATGAGTTTGATCTAATCGAGCACACGAGGCAGACGAGGACATGTTTGCTGATGTGTTGTGGTTTAGCAGGTGGTCTTCTCCATCTAATCCATCTTTATCTCCTGCAGTAATTGCGTGTGTTTTGTCGTTTTTGTCACTGGCTGTCAAAGAACTCACTGCTGTTTGGTTGCAGGAGGTTTTGAGCTTCATGAAGGGACTCCAAGGCTCATGTGTGACAAACTATTAACATCCCATGTTGAGTCCTGCCATACAGCTGTAGGAAAGTCCTGTGGTTGCCAGATATTCACTTATATTTTATTTATATCTAACTATACTTTTAAGGTACACCCGCATCACTTGCAAAGCAAAGAAATCTTGTAGTCTATTTTACCGTTCATGGCAGTATAAATAAATTAGTGGTGTCAAATAAGAAATTGCAATTAATCATATTTTATATATATATATATATATATATATATATATATATATATATATATATATAAATACACACACACACACACCGTATATATTAAAAGAAAACATGCATATATATTTATATTTATATAATTAATATATAAATATATTAAATATATAAACATACATTTTTTCTTAAATATATACATGCATGTGTGTGTATTTATATATAACAAATATACACAGTACACACACATATATTTTATGTAAACAAAACTTTTATTTTGTATGCGATTAATCGTTTGACAGCGTTAATATGAATGACTTATCATTAACTACTATAATGTTAATATACCAACCCAATTGACAGGGTTATTTTAGTAAACTCAAACCATCAAAAAGGTTTCTGTCAGCTGAAATAAAGTAAATTTTTAATTAAATGTAAAAAAAATCTAAGCAACATTTCTCCTTTTAAGTTTGTTTAATTTGATGCACTAAAAATAAGTCAAACTAAAAAGACAAACCTGACAATAGCATGACAAAACACAATAATTGAAAATGTCCAAATTAATGTTATATATGTTTACTATACTGGTATTTACTATTAATCTTGAAAAAAAAAACATGTATGAGTTTCCAAAAACTCACTGTTTCAGAATTGATAATAAGAAATGTTTCTTGAGCAGCAAATCAGCAAGGTTTGAAGGTTTGTGTGATACTTTCTATTATTTACAATATTATAATACTGTACATGACAATGAACAGAAGAAAAAAAAACTTTTCATTGTGGCAATTGAAATATAACCAGAATCCTATTTTTTTAAGCACAAATATATAAACTTAAATAAATGTCCATGCTTGAAATATTGAATACATTTTTTGAAAGCAGAGTGATGTTATTAATTTTTGATCTGATAGGAGCCATATGGATGAGCGGCCAGCTGTGTCCCGGAATTCCTTTGGAGCATAAGGTGGCTGATGAAATTAATCACACACATTGATTTGACCTTGCAAACACACACACACACACACACGCACGCACAGAGTGCTGTCATTAGGAAGAATGATGGAGATGAAGTGAGATGAGATATGAAGAGATGCCGATGTGTGTGTGTGTGTGTGTGTGTGTGTGTGTGTGTGTGTGTGTGTAAGCGCAGATCTGCTTCTGTTTGACTTTCTGCCTGTTTGTTTGTGAGTCTCTAAAGATTTAAAAGTTACTTTTGAAGTGTGTGTGTGAGAGAGTGTGTATGCAGTGTTCTTCATTCTCTCTCTCTCTCTCTCATTTTCTTTAAGAGAGTCTTTAAGCTTCTCAGAAAATGTTTTTGGCTTTTGGCAGAAAAACAGAGAGAAATCAAACAAAAGCCTGCTGAAGAGGAAGGTGAGGGGTATTTAGGAGAAGAACAAAGCAGCGATGGCTCGTGTGAAGGGCTGTTTTATCAAGGAGATAAATCCAGCCCTGAGCTCTCAAACAGCTCAATAGCTTCATATCCACGGCTGGATGGGCGTCCTGCTTCTTGTTCCTCTTCAAGGCATTTTTTGTTCAGGCAGGTGACAGGTCAGTTTTAGTATGCACACCTCAGTCTCTTTGTCTTTGTCTCGACAGCAAGCTTTTACTTTAATTCTTGCAGCTTTTTTAGTGCAGAGCAGGTCTGTATCTATATAATGATGTAGTGCTGCGCTTCTCATGTGCTTTTACTTCATATCCTAGTTCTTACATCAGTGTTATTTTAGTATCCTTCAGATATATATACTTTTTAATTGTATTGATTTATTTGTTTGTTTTAATCATGTTATTGTTAAAATATGTAACATATTTATTAAATAAAATAATAACTAATATATTTTATATCAAATTAATATAAACTAATATTCATGGTCCTTCAATGTTGATGATTTAATGCTTTTGGCAGCTACAGCAATAATTTGTCTCACATATAACACTGAATATATATTTAATAAACATAAAACAACTTTTAAGATTTTCGAAAGTTATAGCCAAGCTCACAATATGAATATATATTTATGATTCTACACAATTTCTGTTAATAATCAAAAGAAGCAAGTTATGCTGGGATAACATGAAACTGTTTCCAACTGTGAGTTTTTCATTTGAACTTTTATGAACTTTTATGAATGGTTGCTTTGATTGGATGCATGATCTTTGACCTCAAAAACAAAAGATACATAAAGTGTTTTTCTTCTCTACGAGGTTGATATGAATATCAATTTTGCTGTCCTAACTATGTATGATTATATAATCAGTCTCCTTTTATTATTAGCATTTTGCATTGTTTTTCCCTGTTGTCCGTGACTCAGAACAGACCTGTGATTCACCGCTATGTTACTCTGTGATGTTTGCATCCTCATTTTCTCATAGACTGACGTAGCACTGGGATGTTTTTTTTTTTTTTTTATTACCCAATTAATGTGTGTGTGTGTGTGTGCGCATGCGCATGCGTTTGTGAATGTACAGAGGACTATATGCTGTCCTGGTTATGTCGAATTGTGTGTGCATGTTCTCTCAATAGCTCTTTGTAAATTGTGAATGAAGCAATAGATCACAGTTGTGTTTTCCAGGACAGCGAGAAGAAAGTGCATTGCTTTGCCGTCCTCGTTCTCTCTCCTGCAAGTCACAATTTTCCCTTTCTTTTCCCTTCTTTTCTTTTTTTTTTTTTACTTTGCTGTGTAATATTTGCTTTTGTTCTTTCTCTCCGCCTTTCTCTTGCCCCCTCAATCTATCTCCTCCTCTGATTAACGGAGTGGCAGGCGGAAAGAGAACTGGAGCATGAACTGACTTCAGATCAGCTCCAGCTCAGCTTTACTGAGCACACGGATGCTTGGACTGACTGAAGATAAATAGAGATCAGTATAATAAGTGTAAAAAATAAGTAAAAACACTACATCATATAAGGATAAAGACAGACAAAGGTGTGTCATTTAGACGTGAACGAAGCTTTCCAAAGTTTACTTACATCATTCTTAAGTGAATTCATCTTGGGATACAGACTGTACCCTTGTGCTATCAAAATCAGTGGAGCGTCACAGAGAGATTGATGTAACATTAAAGATTGATGTAAATTAAACCTGATAATGCAGACAACATGTCAGCGGGGAGCAAAGCAAACTGATGACAGATCAGTGGACATATTGTGACGCATGAAGACATGATCAGGGTGAAGCTTTTAGATCCAGTGACCTTAAAATGAATTTGGACAATAAAGTCACACTCAAAATGTCTGTTGTTATGTTAAATACAAAATATCAATGTCAGCCTTACAAATTATATGAGTTCTCACAACATCAAGAAAGATAAATGTAACAATAAAGATCATAAAGTAAACAAAAATGCTTCTTGGATGCCATACTGAATTGAATGCTTATGAAATCGAGGCTATGATTGAATAGACTTTTGGTTTTTACAATGGCACGCACTGTATAAAAGTGCCACATCGTGCAATTTCAAAACCGAGTTTCGGTCAGCTGAAAGTTTTTCCGGAAAGATGTTTCATTATTTGAACAATCGGCATGTTATTAAATAAACCATCATATAAATTACTGGACGCATTGTACTTTTATCCCTCACAGACTGAACATTAAATATGACACTATTGTGACTAAGAACTATAGCAAGTCCACACCACAACTATAATGATAAAGACACAGAAGAATTATATCTCTGGATTCAGTTTCACAACAGTTTTTGTAAGGCTGATGAAGGATAAAACATTTAAGGCATGTGTCATATAAAACTTAGATCTGATATTCAGGCTATTTCTTCAGAATAAGTACCATGTCCACATGAACTGATATTTTAATGAAATTTAGATGTTTTGAAATGTCAGATCACAAGCATATACATAGGTCTCTACGCCAGATGAATGGGTATAGTTGGACATACCTGTGTCCAACTTTATATAACAAGCTGTGCAATAATATTAGTAATATTTTGTGACAAAAAAAAATCAGACTGTTGAGACTTGCTGTTAAGTAGCCTAGCTTTAGCTTAGCTACGCTTTTTGTATTAGGCTACTTTTGAAGCCACTTTGCTCTTCCTAAGTGAGGAAGGGTAGACAGGGTGAAACCAATCATTATACTCATTAACCAGACTTACAACTGCACAAACCCAAACTCACCCACACACAGCACTCTTGCACAGACACGGGTGTGAATACTTTCACATGCCGTACGAATTAAACTAAAACACACAGACGGTGACAAGCACCGCCAGTCTCGCGAGGGTTTCCTGCAGTTTGACATCAAAAGAAAGGCCCCTCTCTCTCTCTTTCTCTGTCCCAGAGAAACCAGACGCCCGCTTACATAACTCGATTCTCCTAACGAGCTGAGCGCGCTCAATCAGTCCGTGTACCCACGCACACACCCGACCGAAAGGCGCAGCCAGCCAGGTTTCCGTGCACGCGGTAAACGCCTCCTTTATTCCCAGCGGTGGTGTCGTGGGTGTAAAAGAAATAATCATTCAAACACCTCGCATTGGGCTGATTTGAGTAGGCATGGCTGTTATCTGTTGTTGTTGAACCGTGTGGATGTGTTGAATAAAAAAAAAAAAAACGTCTGATTTAGCGCGCGCGCCGGTTGGCATTGCTGGCTCAGGAGATAAAGGCGCACGCGCGCCAGCAAAAATCACTACATTTCTGTGCTGTATCTGTATTAGAAAACAGAAAGAAAAAAGATGTGCAACTTGTACCTATATGTAAATACTGCTCTGTTGTTGGCGTTCTCATTCTGAAAAAAAAGTGCAAAGGAAAGCGTATTTTTGGCATATCTATCTATCTATCTATCTATCTATCTATCTATCTATCTATCTATCTATCTATCTATCTATCTATCTATCTATCTATCTATCTATCTATCTGTCTTGCTGTCTGTCTGTCTGTCTGTCTGTTCCTATCTATCTATCTATCTATCTATCTATCTATCCAACTTCCATTCATCCACCCATCTCTACCCATTCATTCATCTATCATTTTAAGATTCTATTGTTCATTGCTCTATCTGTCTGTCTGTCTGTCTATCTATTATTTGTCTTTAAATTTTAAACACAAAATGCAAATGTATGCATGTCCAATTTGTAATTATGACAATCCATAATACAGAGTATTGCTTTTTCATCCTGAGTGCAAAGGTTTGATGTAGGCCTATTTCTAATGCTCTGGACAGATGAACTCAAGCCTCACAGGGGTAAATTTATTTCAGTGTATCCATGATATGGTTTAATTGAGTAATAGTTAATGATTTGCTGGAACCTTTTTCCCCAAGCTGCAAGGAAACTCACAAGGTGAAAGCAGGGCTGTGTTAAGCTTGGATAATCTTCCCTGACTGTGTGAGTTTGAGTGTGTGTGTGTGTGTGTGTGTGTGTCTGTGGCATAGGAGATATAGGCAGCCGAATCAGGTGATAGCGTCCTCAGGGTTGTCTTGGGACCCCGCCCCATCACGCTGCTGTCAGACATGCACTCTCTGCACTGGTTGTGCCCTTAAATGAATCGTGACCTAGCGGGTAACTTTTCTTTGGAGTAGCTCCCTGTGCTATACTTCTCCGCCCTCTCTCATTTCAGCTGCTATCCATCTGCACCATAGGAAATAGGACAAGCTCAATGAAAAAAAATGTCTCTTTATTAACTGCTAGAAGCCAGGAAAAGGTCGGGTTAATCAAATCCAGTGGTGTAGGTTTCATCTGAACACAGGGAAGAATGCATTTCCTCTTAAAAATCATTTGAAACCATAGGAAGTAAACATTGTATTTTTTGAAAATAGGATTTTAACTATAGCCTTCACTGGCAAGTTGTTATGAACTCTTCATGAACCATAGCTGTTTTACACA
Organism: Carassius auratus; assembly: GCF_003368295.1. NCBI lineage: Eukaryota > Metazoa > Chordata > Actinopteri > Cypriniformes > Cyprinidae > Carassius > Carassius auratus. Next base: position 7,895 of record NW_020528318.1, on the reverse strand, counting down.
GGCCTGACTCCAGCTCTGAGCAAGGTCTTTGGACTCTCAGGGTAGGACAGACAGTTTGGAGAAGTGAACCGTGAAGTGCTTTCTTTTCTGAAGTGCAAGCTTTTGATTAAGTTGCTTCGTGAATATTATATCTAGTGTTGTTTAAAAGTATTTGTAGTCTCAGTTCTAAACTATGTTGAGCTGGTCCTAGCTTCAGGCAGTATGCCCACGAACCACCTACAGTCCTTCACCATCCACCTTCACCACCGTCTGATGCATATCGCAAACAAAACTGGATGTTTTTTTTTTTTCTCGACCTCATAAACTCTAATCTGATTGGCTGACTTCTGCGAGAACAAGCACAAGTCCATCTTGAAACGAAGTCTACACGGTGTCATGCAAGATACACAAGTGTTTTTGAGAAAAAGAAATAAGAACTGAACTGAACTGAATATTGCTTTATTTTCTGAATTGTAATTGGTGTATTTTCTGTACTGTACTTAGTCTCTAGACATTTTCTGCTTGTGTTTTTGTACAATCTGAGATTGCAATAGGCTATTATTTATTTTTCCCACACAAGTCTATTATTGACATATTAATTTGTTTTAGATAAACCCACCCTGTAACTGTGACTGATCACTTTGTATATCACTTACATTCTTCATCCTGTCTAATTGAATGATTTATGGCTAGAAAAAGCTGCAAAGTGTGATGTAAATCACTGGGGGCAGGGCTTTAGCTCCCAGCGTGCACTTCTGTTTGGGTAGAATATTGGAACAAAAAAAAATCATGTTTTATTACCCTAAGTTTAGTTAGACTGTAAATGTGTTGTATTTTAATTTAGTCTCAATGCATTGCATAAAGCTATTTATAGGCTATGTTTTAATTAAGTTAGACCCAGCATCCTGTAATTAGGCTATAGGTCATAAATGACTTTCTTGTTGATTTTCACATCTTGAGTTCACTGCTTCTTACAATGTTTTTTTTTTTTAGTATTATTTAAAAGATATGATAAAAATACGTTTTATTCGTTGTGAATTAATTTTATTACAGGTTGTTTTATTCGATATAATTTATTTAAATAAAAAGATTCGTGATGGTTGTGAAAACTGACTTTAAACTGGTTATCCTGTCGCTCGGTACCAAGCAATCAGTGAGAAAACGCTCCAAGGCCTTTTAATTCAAACCCGTTATTTGTGGCAGGACGCCCTCACGTGCACCTGCTGCGCGCTCTCAGTACAAGTTTAGACTCACGCGGAGGCTCCCAGAGCGTGTGAACGGGGCAGCTGTAAACAGCGGTGGCGCGCGCTCACCGATTTTTTGGTCCACAACGAGGAGAGCGCAAGAGACCGGCGGCGCGGAGCTGGTCGAGGGCGACGTCTCTCCAGCTGTCGTGTAACTGGACTTGTCCGAGAACTGGACCGGAAACTCCGTTCACGTGTAGCTGGCGGGAACAGCGCTGAGGGACTCGCTTTGAGGCGGGAAAACACGGAATTCTCAGAAATTCTAAGTTGGATTCTTTAATTTAACAACAGTCTTGCTCCTTAAACGCGAAGACCGTTGTAGTAAACAAAAAGAAGCGTTTTAACGACACACACCGGAGTCACATAAGGTTTGGCATTCCTAAAAGGCGGGAATTAAACCGACACGGGAGCACATCATCCGATATCACGCATCGGTTTCCGTCACCACCGAGTGAATTAATAAATAAATAAAGTCTGACTGACTGGACATACCGGAGAGCTGACGTGTCTCACGTTTGACAGCTTTTTTTTTTGGAAGCGTCTCAGTTTACCTCAGCTCAAACGTCACTGTAAATAAACTGAACGGCAAGAGGAAGAATAATTGGGTGAGGAGGAGGAAGAGGGGTGAACCCACGCCAATGTGATCCCTCAGTCATCAATGGGAAATACCGGAGTGCACGCGACTGGGGCGAGATGCTCGGAGAAGCTCGAGGTGCGTCGCCGCGCTTTCACCGTGAATGAGTTTTAAAAGAGCGCGCGAGGAGGGAGAAAGAGCACTGTGAAGTTGAACATATTCGTCAAACGCGAGAAGAAGAACCAGGTGGAAAATTTATCCATGTGGCACATGCATGAGAAAACAAAACGCGTCACCGAGCTTCCCAATGCTTGGTGAGAATGTTGACATGTTTAATTGTTGACGAAGGGGAAGATGACAGAAGCTTCGTGAGAAAGATTCCGAGCGTGTTTTTGTGAGAGAGGGTGAAGTTCATTCGACATGCCCGAGAATGTCTCCCTCATCAGGAACCGGACGGAAGTCGCGCAGGGTCGCGCTTGGGGTAGCGGAGCGGGCGCGCGGCCAGCATGGGTCGTCATGGTGCTGGCCGGTGTGCTGATCTTCACGAGCGTGGTGGACGTGCTCGGTAACGTGCTGGTGATCATCTCGGTGCTCAGAAATAGAAAACTGAGAAACGCGGGTAAGTGAGCGAGTGAGCGCGCGCGTTTAGTCCACATTCATTAACGGAGAGATGAGGGGATTCTCACACATGACCCGTTCTTGCATTCAGAACAGCTTAACGCATTCCAAAGTTACACTACAGTGCAAAACGATTAAGAAAAAAAGAAACGCAAGAACGCGTCTTTTGTGAATGGCCCTTAAGAGTGGATGATAATCATTCACTGGCTCATGACAAGGAGTTATTAGGATAATACTCGTATGACTCATTTACAGTTTCAGAGGGTCATTATAATACTGCCATCATCTGTCGTGTGTTCCCGTGCCACACGGAGAAATTCAAGAATAAACCTAGTGCTTCATTCACACGTTAACCAGCCATTCACGTGCGCTGTATGCCTGAGCATGAATGACAATACAAATCTCATACAAAAAGATGGGAATTTGTCTAAAATCATTTTGAGATAGATGTTCATCATCTGTTCTGCAGTCATACAGCATATGAAGCACCGCATCTGTTTATTGAAATAATTTCAGTAGATTTAAATATGATTCTATTTAACATAATTTGCCTTTTATAATTGTTTCTTAAACTTATACTAATGCATTGTCTGTTATTTAATTATTTTTGTATTTTAGTTTTGAATGTCAGTTATAGAATTAGCCTAGATTAACCTGCTAATTAGTCGTTTCCATATGCCTAATGATTAATTTTGCCAAGTAAAACAAGCTTCTGTTAAGACACTGAACATTATTTTTACACATTTGTTTATTCATTCATTTGTTTGTCATTCATTCCTCATTAATTCATTCCTTGTTTAGTTTGTTTATTCATGTTTATGCTAATTTATCACCAAACAAAATCTGAAACTATATGTTTAATGGACACGAGACGGTTTGATGTTACATAACACACAGATATCAAAGACGGTCAGAGCCTGAGAATCACACTGTGCACTCGAGGCTGTCTGACAGTGATACTTTAACGGATATTTGAAGACCATGTGAATGTGAGCCAGAGAGTGGCAGTGTGCTTGTGAAGGTGACAAATGTATGTTTGGATACTTCCTTTTAAAATTCAGAGATAAATCAAAATCCTTTGGCGTGAATCAATTATTTATACACACATGTGTGTACCGGAGAATGAGTGCAGGGGTGTGAACTGCATGTCTGAAACAGCAATAGCTCAGATTTACCACCAGCATCTATCACTTATGTGCTGGCTGTGTTGGAGTAAGTGTGAGAGAAAATGCAAAGCAATTTCAATTAATTCCACTCAGAAAAAGCATTTTATTGGAGTACCTCATTCATTAATATGAAGTACCATATGGTTTCAAATTATGGATCTTCATTTGCATTTTTTTCATTATTATCTGGCAATGCTTTCCAGTTTCAAATAGATGTCTATGATGTCTGATGTTTTTCTATTGAGAAGTGTTCGGGACAAAACACAGGCATGCAAATCTTTTGAAAACATGTTCCTACTCTGCAAGAATGATTATTTTTTAAATCACAAAAGGAGATGTGAGAGAAAATGAATGGATAAGCAAAGAACAGTGTCAGAAAGAAAAACAGCACAATGAAATTACCAGGGTTGTTCTAAAATATTCTTATGTTCTCTTCATAATTTGCATGATCTGACCTCAGAATGCCAGAGTTCTTTTCCACTTTGATGTCTTAAGGACCGGTGGGAGTTTAAAATGCAATTTTTAAGATTTCAGCTTTTCACTGCTTACCAGAGCGCAGAAAAACCTGCAAATGGGAACAGAAAAAAAGACGACGAGAAAGAGAGAGTAGGTAAACACAGATTTGAACTGCAATATCTCCAAACAGACAGTCCGTCAAACCATTCGACAGCGCTGTGTTATTAGGTCAGAGTTTGATATGTCGGCTGTGTTCTGTAATAGTCATCAGTAATATGGAGTGTGTGAGAACAGACAAAGCGCGAGCGAGCAGCAAAGGAAGAGAGAGCTTTTCTATGCATGTCATTGTGTCTTCGGAGATTTTTGACATTTTCTTATCTTGAAATGTGCAGGTGGCATCATCCCATCACTGTCTTAACAAAGCTACGGTAACCACGGCAATGTACCCGTTTACCAGCACAGCCCTGCACTCCAGCTTTCAAATAAAACATGTTGTCTACAAAGGGATGAAGAGAGAGACCGAAATGACAGAAATGTTGCTGTCATTCCTACTCCTTTTCACTCTTATTCTTCATCTCTATCTTGCTTTCAATCCAGTCCTTCGCTCTTAAAGTTGTGTCTGTGGTTCTGGTATTTATTGAGACAGTTAGATTTGGTCCTTGACCTCATGTTATGGGCTTTTGCTTGGGTTTGGTAGAGGCAGTGCAGGACTTAGGGGGCTAGAACATCATCATAGAGCAACACAAAATACTCAAAAATGTAAATATACTTTGAGGTTCATATATAGTACAAATATGCAACATGTCTAACCTATAGTCAATAGTATATATATATATATATATATATATATATTATATAATATATATATATATATATATATATATATATATAGGTTATTTTAATCACATAATTTAGTCTAATATTTATATAATATAGAATCATCATCTGACATTAAATGAGGCCGTGAACATCTTTTTATACATGTGGTGTAGGCTAAAGGCTTAATGGAGCTGTTCAAAGTGCCATGTGATAACAAACCAATTGGTGCAGATGCGATCAATAAGTGTCCTAAGTGAAATAGAAGTTAATGCTGTTTGATTATGACCTTGGAGGTCACGGCTGGCCTGGTTAGCCCTTGCGTGTACATGTGGCTAATCATGTCTGACTGTCATCAGTCAAATCAAACAAATTTAAATAGCAAAAGCAGGGCCCCCTACAAGGTAGGGCCCATGGGCTGCAGCCCAGTGGTAAGTCCTGCTATGGGTAGAGGTGTATTTGTGTACCACAAGGTGACATTGAGTGTCTGATTAGCATTGAGTGATGAGCTTGCTGGTGATCTGTATAGATACTCAAAGGGCATGTGATAAATGTTGTGTGGTCTGTCACCCTTGACTGCATCCTTCACTTTGACCTGTTATGATTAGGGAAAACACTAATATTGGAGTACCTTTTTGTGCTTTTCGTTCTTCTACATGCTCGACTTTGTGCTGTGTCCAGTTGAACCGCAGGAGCAGGTAGTATTGATTAATACATCAGATGTGTTTAGTTTTTCCTAAAGGTTCAATTTGCTGTGCAGTGCCAGACTGAATGAAATCCTGTTGGGTCTGGCGAAACTGTATGCAAATGAGATGACTAAACCACGCCCATACTTCTGTCCGGCAGCGTTCCATCACGCCCTTGCAGTTGTTCCCTAGAGTAAAGGAAAGTGATGTGTTTAAGACATTTTTTTTCTCGTAAAATTGAGGGTCATATCCCTGGAGAGCAATAAAGGCTTTTCAGATGATTGATGACTATGTTCCCCGATGCATTGAACTTTGATGAGTGAAGCATTACAGGGATGGTTTAAATGGAAACCTTTTTTCTTTAGAGGAACACAAAAGAAGATATTTTTGATATTTTTTGTCGATACAATAACAGTAAACACTTGTCAAAAATCATTTGGCAAGTCTTTTTCTTTGAGCAATTGTTAGGACTTTTCTGTTTGCTTAACAGAAGCTTTTGCGTGACACACCAAACAACATGAACAGGGTATTTCCAGGGACAAAAATGGTCTTTGGTGGTGGCTGACGAACACAGTCATCTATACATACAGTACCCTTGTGCAATGTGTGCCCAATACTGACAATAAATCCAAAATAAATGCAAAGAAACAGTTTGTCATATCCAATTAGCATGCAGTCTTATTCTTTTATGTCTTACAGTGTAAGTCATTTTTTTTACTTATTTCAACATGATTGATTGATTTGGGGCACACTAATTCTAATTTCAAAAACAATTTAGGATGATAAGTATGCGATTTGGGATGCAATGATAAACTCTGCTCCGGAAAAAGCCCTAATATGGACAAATACATCCAGCTATCTGTAGCTAAGTCTCACATAGGCAGACCTTCAGACTGACAGCAGAAGGTCTGGAAAACTTGCTTTGAATGGCCAAAGCCCACCCAAGAGGCCATATGACTGACAGGTAAATCAACCAATCATATTTCGTTTTGTGCCGCATCATGTTTAGGGTCGTGGAAAAGTCCCCACAGTAACCAGTGGATAAAATTCTTGGACGTATTTTAAAAAGTCTATTCTGTGAACTTTACATATTTCACATACTTTTTTGAAAATCCAGCATTTAGTTGATCCTGATAAGCGCTCGTCATCAAAGTAGTAAAAACAACACCTCGTTCTTCCATGAGGTGGTTTGGCGTGATGGCATTATTGTTTCCAGGAAAATGTTAAAAAGTGCTACACACGTCTCCCAGAAATTCTGTAGAATTCAGCCAATCAGATGATGACTTTGAGTGTTTACATTTTTGTGTGCCATATGCATCAGATGTTCAGCTGTGGGCGTGAATAAAATATCTGCATAAAATATTTTTAGCTGAATAAAATAAAGATAAAGAGGATAATGATAAAGATGTTTTGAATGATGAAACATGAAGGCAATAAACATGTTTTTTAAACATTGCAATTGTTTATTGCAATGATTCATCTGTGCTCAAGCCATCTCGGGTATTTTACTAGGAATATGCTATATGCATAATGCAGTGCTAATCAACATTACTTGTATTACAGTATAGAATTCCATAAAATTCTAGATTTTCTGTCACATTCTATAATAATTAGTCACATTGGACCACAGAAGGATGTTATTTTAAACACTAGACTGAGTTCATTTTGGGGCAAATTTGATACTATGTTAAGCTAACTAGCCCTTATTCACCTGTTGCCAGAATGTGATTTATGTTTTATGATTCACTTGAAAAGCTTCTTTTTTAAGAAGGGCATCTCATACAAAGACAAAGAAGGTGAAGTGAGAAGTTTGATCAAAGTAATGAGGTAATAAAACAGTGTGACTAGAAAGGCGTTCTCTCAGCAGTCATCAACATGCACTGCATACTGCCATCACAAGTACAGCAGTCCTCTACATCACCAAGTAATCACATTAAATGATCAAATAAAACTTTGGCGGGACAAAGATTCATTTTGGCAGCTGCCAAAATATTTTGAATTGGGCTAAAACAGTGCTAAGATGATACAGTCAATGGCCAACTGCAGCGTACGTTTATCTTAGTCATAAGGCGGTAATAGTCTAAATTCATTATTTAAAAAGAGTAACTAAATCTAGAAGTCAATCAATCAATCAATCACCTTTATTTATATAGTGCTTTAAACAAAATACATTGCGCCAAAGCACTGAACAACATTCATTTGGAAAACAGTGTCTCAATAATGCAAAATGATAGTTAAAGGCAGTTCATCATTGAATTCATTGATGTCATCTCTGTTCAGTTGAAATAGTGTCTGTTTTAATTTGCCAATCAAGTCAACGATATCGCTGTAGATGAAGTGTGGATATACATAACAT